>NW_017387599.1:627-1726 GCF_001636725.1 Cordyceps fumosorosea ARSEF 2679 | reverse complement strand
AGTATAGTTTATATATAATATAAGTTAGTAGGTATTAGTTAGTAATAACCTTATAAGATTATTACTAGGTTATATACTAACACACCCTACTATTACTACTATATAGATAGTAAACGTCTAAGTATAAGAATATATATAAGAGTTAAAGGACGTATATAAGAATATAGTAAGACACTTATAAAAGGCTAATAAAAGATATATAAAATTTTATAACCTAAAATAATAAGAAAAGCACTTTAGTATAGGAGACTAAGTACTCTTATTAATAAAGAACCTAAAGTTAATATAATCTAGTTATAAACTTATAGAGAGGTATATAGGACCTTTCTAAGTAATCTTACTAATAAGGATAATAAAACGAGTATATAAACTAGACTTACTATAGCACCTAAGAATTTATAATATATTTAATATCTCTAGCCTTAAGCTATATTACTAATATAAAGACACTATAATAGAGGTATAAGTTCTTATTAAGAGTAAGGATAAGTATATTATTAAGGAAATTATTAACTATAAGTATAATAGTAAGTATAGACTATTTAAAGTAAAATAAGTAGGATATAAAGAAGTAAAAAACTTATAAGTAAAGTATAGTGACTTTATAGATCTAGTACTACTTAAAGAATATAAGTTATATATATAAATATAAAGAGTATAAAGATATAATAAGAATACTATAAAGATAATATAAGGGTATTATAAAGAAACTAAGAATTCTTATTTAGTAAGATAAAGTTAGTATAGATATACTATAAGTAAAGTATAAACTATTAGTAAGCTTATAATATAAAACACTAAAATCCTTTAAAACTTTTATAGTATAAGGCTATAATAAGGTTATAGTAAGGTAGTAACTACTCCTCCTCCTCCTCCTCCTACCTAAAGTTAAATAAAGTAGGTACTACACTAGGGTCTAGTAAGCTAGTAGATATCTATATAAGTTAGCTATAAAGTTATAAGGAGGACTTATTATACTTACTATAAGGGAGTGTATAATACTAGTATAGTAGTACACTATATATATAGTAAAAAGCTATACACATATAGTAGTATTAATATAAACTCTATACTTAGTTATTACTTTAATATAGTAACA
>NW_017387599.1:0-581 GCF_001636725.1 Cordyceps fumosorosea ARSEF 2679 | reverse complement strand
ATCTTCTTACTCTATAAAATTTAAGGACTTATCCTAATAATAAATTAGTAGTAAACTTACTATAAGAATGGATATAACTTACTACTTTACTATAGTAGTGTATAGCCTAGAGGGTAATAAAAACTTACTACTCACTTATAGTAAGGGTAAGGCACTCTTATACACTATCCTAGTACTAAAAGCACTTCTTAGACTAATCTACACTTATATAAGCTAACTATAAATTCACTATAAATTCACTACTTACTATTAGTCTTTAAGTAATACACTAGAGTAGTATAGTTAATAAGGTACTATAGATAGTAGTAGTAGCTAATAGTGTGACTTTATAGTGAATTAGTAAGGGCGTTATAGTAGGGAGATAGGTACTTATAAATTAGTATAAATAAGACCCTTCTTATTTTCACTTAAGTAAAGAAGGATAGTACTATATAGTGAATTAATAATAAATACGTATAAAACTTATACCTACTTACTTAACTAGAAATTCTAAGGCGATAGTAATAGTAGTAGTAGTAGAGGACCTATGAGGGTTTAGTAAAGTCACTATAAAGCTATAGGGAATATATATATTAATTTTT
>NW_017387598.1:0-1733 GCF_001636725.1 Cordyceps fumosorosea ARSEF 2679 | reverse complement strand
TAATTTATATATATAGTAACTAATTAAAAAAAAAAATTTTTAAATAAAAAAAATTAATATATATATTCTCTATAGTTTTATAGTAAATTCACTAACTCTTTATAAGTCCTCTACTACTACTATTATTACTATTACCTTAGAATTTCTAGTTAAGTAAGTTAATATAAGTTTTATACGTATTTACTATTAATTCATTATATAGTACTATCCTTCTTTACTTAAGTAAAAATAAGAAGGGCCTTATCTATACTAGTTTATAAGTACCTATCTCTCTACTATAATGCCCCTACTAATTTACTATAAAGTTATACTATTAGTTACTACTATTACTTATAGTACCTTATTAATTATACTACTTTAGTGTATTACTTAGAGACTAATAGTAAGTAGTAAATTTATAGTGAATTTACACCTAGCTTATATAAGTATAGATTAGTCTAAAAAGTACTTTTAGTACTAGGATAGTGTATAGGAGTACTTTACCCTTACTATAAGTGAGTAGTAAGTTTTTACTACCCTCTAGACTATATACTACTATAGTAAGGTAGTAAGTTATATCTATTCTTATAGTAAGTTTATAGTTAATTTATTATTAGGATAAGTCCCTAATTTTATAAGGTAGAAGATCCTAGGGGATACTAATAAAGTTATTAAGACTTTATAGAGTAAATATTACTATATTAAAATAATAACTAAGTATAGAGTTTATACTAATACTATTATATATATATAGCTTTTTACTATATATATAGTATACTACTATACTAGTATTATACACTCCCTTATAGTAAGTATAATATATCCTTTTTATAACTTTATAGCTAACTTATATAACTATCTACTAGCTTACTAGACCCTAGTGTAGTACCCACCCTACTTAACTTTAGGTAGGAGGAGGAGGAGGAGTAGGTGTGGCCTTACTATAACCTCACTATAGCCTCACACTAAAGAAGTTTTTTAGGATTTTAGTGTTTTATATTATAAGCTCACTAATAACTCACACTTTACTTATAGTATATCTATACTAATTTTATTTTACTAAATTAGAATTCTTAGTTTCTTTATAGTGCCCTTATATTATCTTTATAGTACTCTTATTATATCTTTATACCCTTTATATTTATATATAAAACTTATATTCCTTAGGTAGTACTAGATCTATAAAGTTATTATACTTTACTTATAAGTTTTCTACTTCTTTATATTCTACTTATTTTACTTTAAATAGTCTATACTTATTATTATACTTATAGTTAATAATTTCCTTAATAATATACTTATCCTCTTTTTTAATAAAAGCTTATACCTCTATTATAATACTTTTATATTAGTAATATGGCTTAAGGCTAGAGATATTAAATATATTATAAATTCTTAGTTACTATAGTAGGTCTAGCTTATATACTCACTTTATTATCCCTACTAGTAAGATCACCTAAAAAGGTCCTATATACTTCTCTATAAGTTTATAACTAGGTTAGGTTAACTTTAGGTTCTTTATTAATAGAAGTACCTAGTCTCTTATACTAAAGTGCTTCTTTTATTATTTTAGATTATAAAATTTTATATATCTTTTATTAGCCTCTTATAAGTGCCTTATTATATTCTTATATACATCCCTTAATTCTTATATACGTTCTTACACTTAGACATTCACTATCTATATAGTAGTAATAGTAGAGTGTGTTAGTATATAACCTAGTAGTAATCTTATAGGGATATTACTAACTAAT
>NW_017387597.1:0-1738 GCF_001636725.1 Cordyceps fumosorosea ARSEF 2679 | reverse complement strand
AGGAGTAAAGATCTATATAAAGCTAGATATAAAAGATATATATAGGTAGTTAAGGATATATAAAAGAGATAAGTAGAAGATAGTATTTTACTACTATTTTAGTCACTTTAAGTACTTAGTCTTACTATTTAGACTAATAGGAGCACTAGCTATATTCTAAGAATATATTAACAAGAGTACTAACTATATTCTAAGAATATATTAATACTATCTTATACTAAGAAATTAATTATATCTATATAGTATACTTAGACGATATTCTAGTATTTAGTAAGGACATTATAGACTATATATAGTATATTCACTAGGTCCTTATAAAACTATATAAAGTAGGCCTATATTTAAACTATAAAAAATACGAATTCTATATAGATATAGTTAAATTCTTTAGGTTTATTATTAAACTAAGTAAGATTAAAATAGACCTAGTATATATTAAAGTAATTATAAACTAGCTATAACCTTATACTATTAAAGAGATTTAAGTATTTATTAGATTTATAAGCTTCTACTAATAGTTTATAAAGAATTTAAGTAAAATAATACACCTCCTAATAAAGAAGATAAAATATAGAACACTAGTAAAGTTTATACTAAACATATATAAGCTTAAAGCGTTTTAATACTTAAAAATCATTTTCTAGTAGACACTAGTTTTAGTATAGTTTAATCTAAATACTTAAATAAGGGTAGAGATAGACGTATCTAATTTTATAATTAATATAGTACTATTATAGTTATAAGGAGGTTAATAGTATCCTATAGTGTTTCTATTATAAAAGCTTTAGGGTATAGAATTAAAATATTAAATACTAAATATAGAAATGCTTATAATACTAGTAGTATTCTACTAATAGAGGCATTATCTAATATACTTAATAGAGACTATTAAGGTTCTTACTAACTACTTAAATTATAGTTATCTTATAATAAAGAAGATACTCTTATTTAAATAAACTATAGTATTAAATAAGTTATTACTATATAACTTTTAAATTATATTTAGGGTAGGTAAGTTAAACCTAGTTAATACACTCTTATAATAAATAGACTATAAGCTTAATATAAAAGAGTAATATATATAATAATTACTCCTTTAGTTCCTAGACTAATTTAAGGAGAAAATTAAAGTAAGAATTCACTATATTAGAGCTAGTAGAAGGCTTACTTAAGTAGTAGAATAGAATAAACTAAAAGAGAATACGTATTAAACTTATAAGTAAGACCTAGTGAGGTATATAAGTAAAGTAAGATCTCACTATACCTAGGAGAGCTAGGAAGGCGCTTAGGTGGCTAAATATAATAAGCTAGAACTAAGTATAGTATAACCTTATACACTTTATATAGTAACGCTATTAGAAGAGAGAACGCTTTAAGAGTAGCTATTAGTAGCCTAATAAAGAGACATCTTTATAGACTAAACTAAGAAAGTAGTATATAAAAGTAATAAAGAAGAAGTAAAGCTATATAGAATCTTATAGGTAGTTAACCTATAGGGACTACTAATAAATAAAAGAAGGATCTTTATACTAATTAGTATAAGATTAGAGATCTTATAACTATACTATAATAACCTTATAGTAGGGCACTAAGGAGTTTATAAGACTTTCTATAGGATTATATAAACATTCTTCTAGTAGGGAATAAAAAAGGACGTAAAAACGTATATTAAGTACTACTATATATACTAAATAATAAAGACTAGGATGTATTAACCTTATAGCTTACTTATACTACT
>NW_017387596.1:0-1503 GCF_001636725.1 Cordyceps fumosorosea ARSEF 2679 | reverse complement strand
ACTTTAATAAAAAAGGTCTATAAGTGGTCTTATAGTGTCTCTAAACTTTAATAAAAACTTATAATAGAAGTTAGTGAATTAGGTGAAGGATCTAACTTCTTTTAGATTTATTAGGGTTAGCTATTCTTTAATAGTTTAAATCTTTTCTAGACTTATACGTACTTCACTGTGTGATAGTATATAACTAAGAAATTCGACTTACTATTTATAGAACTAGCACTTCTTTAATTCCACTAGTAATTTATTATCTTATAAGGTTTTTAATACCTTATAGACGTGCTTCTTATATTCTTTAAGTGTGTCTGAATAGATAAGGATATTATTAAGGTATATAATTATAAAGTTATTAAGCTACTTTTATAAAACGTAGTCTATTATTATCTAGAACGTTATTAGTGCATTAGTGAGCCTAAAAGACATTACTAGGTACTCGTAGTGTCCTCTAGCAGTCTGTACTGCTGTTATCCATTTATGGCCTTCCTTAACTCTTATTAGGTTGTAGGCTCCTTTTAAGTCGAGGGTTATGAACCATTTAGCTTTACTAACTTTGTCTCGGATTTTAGTAATTAATAGTAACGGGTATTGGTTTTTAATCGTGATCTCGTTTAGTTGTTAATAGTTAACACATGGTCGTAGTTTTCCGTTCTTCTTTAGTACCCACAGGATTAGGTATCCTGCTGGGGACTTAGATGGTCGTATGTATCCCTTTCGTAATATTTCCTCCAGATATTCCTTAAGCGCTTTATCTTACTTAGGATTCTAGGGATATACTTTATAGAACTTAGGTTCCTTACTAGGCTGGAGTTTAATCTTATAGTCCTAGTGTGAATGCTCTAGTAGTCCTGTTTCTAGCTCGTCGCTAAACAGCTTACTATACTGTAAGTATTCCTTAGGAATCTCTATTGTCTTAGCTTTTAGCTCTCTAGTGATCATATATAGTCCTAGAGGCCTATCTTAATTTAATGAAAGTGCCTTTCGTCAGCCACTCTTTCGTTCGTAATCGCATCCTAGTGGATCCCACTAAAGTTAGCCTATCCTCTAGTTGACTCTAGGATTGCTCACCCTAGGGTATCCCTAATATAATGTCGTGTTTTAAGATCTCTATAATATCTAAGGAGAGAGTGTGGTTCGTGCCTTAGATGGACATAGGAAGTTACGCGGTTTCCTAATCTACTACTCTATGGCTATACTTAATAGCTTCTCCTTCTACATTCGTGAGTCAGTAGGGCTCGTTTTTCTTCTTCTAAGGTAATTATAATTTATTAACAAGATTCAGTGAGATATAGTTTCCTTATACTCCACTATTAATTATTACCTAGATTAGTCTTCCTTTAATAAGGATATTAACTATAAGGTGTATAGTGCTATTAACGTTTATAGCACATAGAGACCTATTAGATCCCTATTAATGAATCAGTCCTAATAACGACGACGGTTATTATTTCCTAATCCTTTGGCTTTCCCTTTAGTTACTTATTCTAATAGCCATTCATCCTATTAGTG
>NW_017387595.1:0-1748 GCF_001636725.1 Cordyceps fumosorosea ARSEF 2679 | reverse complement strand
AGAAACAGATTTACTGTGGATTAGAGAAGAGCCACCGTTACATATAGATACTAATCTAGTAACCACAGTTACTAACCTAGTAGCTAAAATTACTAACCTTAACACTAAGGTTGAGTACCTTTATACGTAGTTAGAAGAAATAAAGTTTAAGGCTACTACACTACTTAAACTAAAAGCGATAATACTAAAGTTTCCTAAACCTAATACGTTTAATAGAATTAGGGGAGACGTTCGTACCTTCTTAACCTAAGCTAAAGCCTATCTTAGAGTTAATAACTCTATCACTAAGGAATCTATAAAGATCCTTTATATAGGAAACCTTCTTACTAGTAAAGCTATAGAATAGTAGGAGCTAACTCTTAGGGACTATCTTAATAATAAGAAACCTAATAATAACACTATACGTATCTTTATAAAGTATAAGAATTTTAAAGAGGCACTATATATAATAAACGAATAGGAAGACGGAAGGAGCGGCCCGTTATGCAGCCGTAGGGAAGCCTGTGACACCTAAGGGAGCTGTGAGGCTCCCTAGGGTACGAAGGTATAAGGACACGAGATCACGTGATTAGATTAGGAGGGATCGAACTAATCTAAGTGGACTTATCGGATAGGCTTAGTCTAATCCAGCCTAAGTGAGGATTAGATAGGATTAGTATAATCTAAAAGTACAGTAGAGGATAAATGGATATATAAGGAAGGGGATTTCCTAGATAGACAGCTAAATCTCTACTAATTAATCTAAGTAATAGCTCTACTATTAGGAGACATCTCTTAACGTGACTTACACTATAATAACTGCTCGTGTGCACTTATGCACTTAAACCGACTCTCTACTTAAGAAACAGACTAACTGTGGATTAGGGTTAAGCCACTGTTACATTTTAATTAGTCCTATTCAGTGAGTTACCTTTAAGATCATAAGTAGTCAACCTTCACGATGTCCACTACTAGCGGCAAGAACACTAACACGGCGGCAGCGGCCACTAACCTAACGGCTATAGATACTAATCTAGTAACCACGGTTACTAACCCAGTAGTTGAGATTACTAACCTTAACACTAAGGTTAAGTACCTTTATGCGCAGCTAGAGGAAATGAAACTTAAGGCTACCACGCCACCTAAACTAAAAGCGATAATACTAAAGTTTCTTAAACCTAACACGTTTAATAGAATCAGAGGAGACGTTCGCACCTTCTTAATATAAGCTAAAGCCTATCTTAGAGTTAATGACTCTATCACTAAGGAATCTATAAAGATCCTTTATATAGGAAACCTTCTCACTAGTAAAGCTATAGAATAGTGGGAGCTGACTCTTAGGGACTACCTTAATAATAAGAAACCTGATGACGACACTATACGTATCTTCACGAAATATAAGAATTTTAAAGAAGCGCTATGAACCGCATTTAGCGACCTAGACGAGATTCGAACCATAACGCGTAAACTTAAGTCACTAAGGCAGACTGGATCTGCCTAGCACTACACACAAGAGTTTAGGCGCATCGCTAACTATATCGATTAGGATAACGACAGCTAAATAGAACTCTTTTATAATAGACTAAGGGAGGATATAAAGGATAAGATCGCTAAGGAAGACTAACCTAATGACTTTAACACATTCGTTAAAAAGATCATTAAGATTAATAATCGGTTATACACTAGGTGACTCAAACGTAGAGGACGAGGTACTAGACGACGATGTTACGAACAGACAAGAGTGACACAGGGCGGCCCGAGAAGGAGGC
>NW_017387594.1:0-1759 GCF_001636725.1 Cordyceps fumosorosea ARSEF 2679 | reverse complement strand
AAAACTCTATAAGACAATAAGTTACTAGTGGAGGTAAAGAAGTGCTAGTTCTATAAACAATAAGTTGAATTTCTTAGTTACGTACTATTATATAGTGAAGTACGTATGTTTAAGCTATTAGAGAATAGCTAACCCTAATAAATCTAAAAGAAGTTAGATCCTTCACCTAATTCACTAACTTCTATTATAAGTTTTTATTAAAGTTTAGAGACACTATAAGACCACTTATAGACCTTATAAGAAAAAATATTAGTTTTAAATAGGGAGAAGAAGAAGCTAAAGCGTTTTAAAACCTAAAAAATTTAGTTATAGAGGAACTAGTGCTAATCGCACTAGATCCTAAAAAACCTTACGAAATAGTAATAGACGCATTAAATTATACCCTAGGAGGAGAACTAAGTTAATAAGACAGTTAAGGACGACTACACCTAGTCGCTTTCTTCTTAAAGAAACTTAACGGACCTAAGTTAAACTATAGTATACACAATAAAGAGCTTATAGGAATTATTAAATACTTTAAGGAGTGGAGACATTACCTTATTAGAATAAAGCATTAAATTAAGGTCTACATAGATTATAAGAATCTAATAACCTTTATGACTATAAAAGAACTTAATAAACGATAGATCCAATAGTATAAAACCCTTATTAACTATAACTTTAAGATCCTATATTAGAAAGGATTATAGAATAGTAAGGCCGACGCCTTAAGCCGACGAGAAGATCTTAAGTCAGAAGGCATTCTAATAGAACAGCCTATATTTATAAAGAACTAGGATAGGAACCTTATTCTAAGTACATAAGAACTTAGTACAACCTAGTAAGTTAAGCCGGATAACACTTAGATACGAAGAATTATATTATATATAAAGAACGATAGCTACCTAAATAATTAGGAAATAAAACTGTATATAACTAAGAGTAGGAATAACTACTTATTTAATAAACGACAGTATATTCCTAGTACACTTTAAGAGTAACTTATTAAGGAGATACACGAACACCCGTTTATAGACATTAGGGTGTAGGGAAAACGAAAACGATCAGTAGACTAAGAAGATCGTATAACTTCCTAGAAAGTAGAAAGATTATATAAAGGGTTATTAGAAACTATAACATCTATAATAAAGCTAAGACAGTATAATATACGCCTTATAGAGAACTATAGCTAATACCACCACTAAAAAGAGTATAATAAACGATTACTATAGACTTTATTATTAAACTACTAAAGTCAAAAGAACCTATAATAGGAGTATACTATAATAGTATACTAGTCATTATGGATAAACTCACAAAATATACCTACTACATTCTGTATATAGAATCAAGCAACACTAAAGAATTAGTATATATCTTCTTTAAAATAATTATTATATAACACGGGTTACTAACGAAACTCATTATAGACTAAGATAAATTATTTATATTAAATTTCTAGAAATGCCTTATAGAAATTATAAAGGTCAAATAGAACCTTTTAATAGTATTCCACCCACAAACAGATAGATAAACGGAAATCCAGAATCAGATTCTCGAATAATACTTACGGAGCTATATAAACTACTAATAGAACAATTAAGTAGAATGGCTACCACTCGCATAATAGGCTACGAATAGCTTAGAGAATAAAAACATAAAAATATCACTATTTAGGGCAAATTACGGATATAACCCTACGATCAAAACGCATACAGTATAGAATATAAACACACTAGTAGCTATAGCACATATAATAACGATTATAGAAATTCAGTAA
>NW_017387593.1:0-1760 GCF_001636725.1 Cordyceps fumosorosea ARSEF 2679 | reverse complement strand
TAATTTAAGTCTATAGAGTTTCTATAAAAAGAATATAACTAAGTATAGCTTCCTTTACTTATTTTATTATCCTAGTTATCCACTAAGTGCCTAGTTAAAAGTATTAGTCTTAACTTTATAGAGTTTTTCTAGGTTAGGTATCCTTATTACTAGTTCTTTTATAATTAAGTCCTTAATGTCTTAGAATGTATGCCTTAGCTTTAGCTTCTTCTTATTTAAACTTAGTGTCTTTCTTTATTAAGTCTATAAGGGGTCGTACTATATTACTATATCCTATTAGGAATTTATAGTAGAAGTTTATAAAAGCTATAAATAATAAGACTCCTTTAGGGTTTATTAGTATAGACTATTCTTTAATTACTTAGATTTTTTCTAGGCTTATATATACTTTTTTATATACAAGTATATATCCTAAGAAGTATACTATTTATTAATAAAATTAATACTTCTTTCCTTTTACTAGGAGGTAGTTATTTTATAAGGTTTATAGTACTTTATAGATATATTATCTATACTCTCTAAGTGTACTTAAGTAAATAAGGATATTATTTAAGTATATAACTATAAAAACTCCTAACTATTTCTATAGAATATTATTAATTATAGTTTAAAAAGTTATAAGTGTGTTAGTAAGTCTAAAAGGCATTATTAGGTACTTATAGTGTTCTCTAGTAGTTTAAAACACTATTATCTACTCTTAACCTTCTTTTATTTATATTAGGTTATAGGCTCCTTTTAAGTTAAGTATAGTAAACTATTTAGCTTTACTAACTTTATCTTATATTTTAGTAATAAATAGTAATAGATATTAGTTTTTAATTATAATCTTATTTAGTTATTAATAGTTAATATATAGTTATAGCTTTCTATTTTTCTTAAGTACTTATAGGATTAAGTATCCTACTAGGGACTCTAATAGTTATATATATCTTTTTTATAATATTTCCTCTAGATACTCTTTAAACACTTAGTCCTATATAGGGTTCTAGGGATATATTTTATAGAACTTTAGTTCTTTACTAGGCTAGAGTTTAATCTTATAGTCCTAGTATAAATACTCTAGTCTAGTAATCCTATTTTTAACTCTTTACTAAATAGCTTACTATACTTTAAGTATTCTTTAAGAATCTCTATTATATTAGCTTTTAGCTCTTAAGTAATTATATATAGTCCTTAAGGCTAATTATAATTTAATAAAAGTGCTTTTTATTAACTACTTTTCTTACTATAATTATATCCTAGTATATCCTACTAGAGTTAGTCTATTCTCTAATTAACTCTAGAATTACTTATTTATAACTAGAGTATCCTTAATATAATATTGTATTTTAAGATCCTTATAATATCTAGAGAAAGTGTTTTATTCTAACCTTATATAAAGATAGGAAGTTATATAGTTTCTTAATCTATAACTCTTTAGTTATACTTAATTACTTCTCTTTCTATATTTATAAATTAATAAGGCTTATTTTTTATCTTCTAGAGTAATTATAATTTATTAATAAGATTTAGTAAAATAAAATTTCTTTAAACTCTATTATTAATTATTACTTAGGTTTTATTTTTATTAATAAAGAGATTAACTATAAAGTAACTTATACTACTAATATTTATAGTATATAAAAACTAATTAGATCCTTATTAAAGTATTAGTCTTAATTATATTAATAGTTATTATTTCTTAAACTTCTTTCCTCTTATATATTAATAGTCTTTTTATTAAACTCTTTATTAGAGCTTTAGTAATAGTTAGTTTATCT
>NW_017387592.1:0-1601 GCF_001636725.1 Cordyceps fumosorosea ARSEF 2679 | reverse complement strand
AAAGTAAATTATAAATATAACCCTATAATTAAAATATATATAATATAAAATATAAACACGCTAGTAGCTATAGTATATATATATAATAGTGGCTTAATCCTAATCTATAGTTAGTCTACTTCTTAGATAGAGAGTTAGTTTAAATATATAAGTGTATATAAGTAGTTATTATAGTATAAGTTATATTAGGAGATATCTTTTAATAGTAGAACTATTACTTAGGTTAATTTATAGAGATCTAGTCTAATATCTACTAGAAATCCCTCCCTTATATATTTATCTTATCCTCTACTATATTCCTTAGATCACTCTAGATTACTAGTAATCCTTATAATCTAATACCTATAGGATTACTATTAGCTCACTATAATCTATAGTAATCTAGTTATATAACCTTATATCCTAATTAGGCGACTTATAGGTTCCTACCTAGTCGCTTCCTTAGGCCGCCTCCTAGCTACCTTATATATATTCTTAATTTATAATATTATTCTCCTCCTCTATTAGTCTTATCCTTAAGGCCACTATATTAAGTCTCTTCTTCTATTATCCTATAGGTTTATTTTTTCTCTCTTATATTATTATACTTTATTATATCTAATTATATCTTTAAGCCTTACTTTTTAAAAACTAAATAGTATTTTAAACTTACTACTACTATTAAGGAATTTAGTATTAAAGTTATACTTTATTCTTTTTATTATTCTTAAAAACTTCCTTATAAGATAATAGAGGGTGTTTTTTATTATAAAGAGTGTTTTTATTATAATTATTCTTATAATAGTTTAAGTATACTAGTATCTTCTCTTAATTAAATTATTTTATAATCCTAATGTTTATATTATAAGGAGGAGGAAGCTACTACCCTCCTTTATTATCTTTAATAAGAGTCCTCTAAAGGGCTAGCTAAGCTAGAATACTTATAAAAATAATATAAGTCCTTTATAACTTAAGGTTCTACTATAATTAAATATAGCCTTTAGTTACTAGATAAGCTTAATAAGTTTAAAAGAGTTAAATTAGAAGCTATAATTAAAGTCTAGTCCTTAGGTTATATAGATATAGTAGATTAGAATATTACTTTTTTAGATTTATTATAAATACCTAAGAAGGAACTTAATAAGTAGAATACTACTTATTAAACTATTAAAGTAGGTCTAAGTATCTTATAAAGTTCTTAACTAGTTCCTAAGTGTTTTTAGAGTTTAGGTATTCTTTCTATTTAATAAGATAATAATAATTCTTTTATATTCTTTATACTTTAAAGATTTTCTTTACTTTATATTTATTTCTATCTTTAATAGTAATATCTATAGTAAGTATTATATTACTTTATGTTTTTTCTAATAATAAAGTATAAAATATAGAATATATTTTTATTCTTTTTAGTAATAATAGTTTATAGTTAGTATTTAATATTTTCTATTTAATAAAGAATAGTCTAATTTTCTTCTAGTTAAGTTTATTATTAGGTTATTTTATTTTAATATTTTTATAGATAAGGTAAACTTTATCTCCCCTCTCTAGGATTAGTGCTAGTAATCTCTTTTTATCTATATAGTGTTTTATTTAATTCTATAAAAATATCTATTCTACTTATA
>NW_017387591.1:0-1782 GCF_001636725.1 Cordyceps fumosorosea ARSEF 2679 | reverse complement strand
TAGTCTTTTATTATTTATTTATAGTATACTATAAGTTATACTTATTTCTACTCTTCTATTATATATTAGATACTAATTTATATTTCTTTTATAGATATTATACTAATAACTATAGTTCTAATACTATCTATTAAGTTTAATTAAATAAAGAATAGGACTTATATACTACTTATAGTGTATTTACTATTAGGTTATAAAGAAGAAGTTATTTATTTAGTTATTATACTATAAGTAGTCTAGCTTCCTATATACTAAGTAATAGTAATAATCCTATAAGGTGCTTTACTTAGAGAACTTTAGTTATATAATAATCCCTTTTATATTTTTATAAAAATAGAATTATTACTACCTCCTTATAGGGAGCTTAGTAGTAGCTTACTATTATATAGGTGCTTATACACACCTAATATATATAATATAGGGGCTTTAATAAGTACCCTAATAGAACCCTAATATATAGTATAAATTATATTAGGAGATATCTTCTAATAGTAGAGTTATTACTTAGATTAATTAGTAGAGATTTAGACTACTTAACTATAAGAATACTTCCTCCTTAAGTACTTATTTATCTCTTTATTATAACTTTAGATTAGAAGGTTTAACCTTTAATCCTTTAGATTTTATTCTTAAATTAATAGCTTAATAACTTAAGTCTTTAATCCTAAGGAGGTTATATAATCTTTTATCTTTTTAATAGCTAGTATAATAAACTTTATCCTACTTTATTTAGCCTTACTTATTATAATAGTAGCTTAATCCTAATCTATAGTTAGTCTATTTCTTAAATAAAGAGTTAGTTTAAGTATATAAGTATATATAAGTAGTTATTATAGTATAAGTTATATTAAAAGATATCTCCTAATAGTAGAACTATTACTTAGATTAATTAGTAGAGATCTAAACTACTTAGTTATAAGAATACTTCCTCCTTAAGTACTTATCTATCTCTCTACTATAACTCTAAATTAGAAGGCTTAACCTTTAATCCTTTAAATCTTATTCTTAGATTAATAGCTTAATAGCTTAAGTCTTTAATCCTAAAGAGATTATATAATCTCTTATCCTTTTAGTAGCTAGTATAATAAGCCTTTATCTTACCTCTCTTAGCCCTACCTATACATCTTATAGTATTTATAATATAATACTCCTCCTTTAGTAGTCTTATCCTTAAGGCTATTAAAATAGGCTATTTAAGGATCCCTTAGATCCTATTCCTAGATTAATAGCTTAATAGCTTAAGTCTTTAATCCTAAGGAGGTTATATAACCTCCTATCCTTTTAGCGGCTAGTGTAATAAGCCTTTATCCTACCTCATTCAGCCCCACCTATATACCTTATAGTATTTATAATATAATACTCCTCCCCTAGTAGTCTTATCCTTAAGGCTATTAAAATAGGCCACCTAAGTAGTAGGTAGTTTTCCCTCTTATATTATTATAGTCTATTATATTTACTAATTATATTATTAAGTAGAGATTAAAATTATATTCTTAAAAGTCTAAGTAGTATAAGGCTTTATTATATTCTATCCTTTTTAATCCTTAGACTATAGAAAAAGGTCCTTATTCTTACTATTAGAAGAAGGGTATTACTTCTTACTAACTATTATTCTCTAATTCCTCTTACTATACTTAGTATATAATAGATTATTAATCCTATTATAATATATAAAGTATCTTACTAGTTTAGCTTTATTAAATATTTAATTACTATATACACTTTAAGTAAGAGTTTAAAATAACTAAAGAGGAATATTATATAATAAACACTAAGATTAAG
>NW_017387590.1:0-1799 GCF_001636725.1 Cordyceps fumosorosea ARSEF 2679 | reverse complement strand
TTAATTTATATATATAGTAACTAATTAATGAATTTTTTATTTTTTTTAAAAAAAAATTAATATATATATTCCTTATAGCTTTATAGTGACTTTATTAACCCCTTATAGGTCCTCTACTACTACTACTATTACTATCACCCTAGAATTTCTAGTTAAGTAAGTTAGTATAAGTTTTATATATATTTACTATTAATTTACTATATAGTATTATCCTTCTTTACTTAAGTAATAATAAGAAGGGCCTTATTTATATTAGTTTATAAGTACCTATCTCCCTACTATAACGCCCCTACTAATTCGTTATAAAGTTATACTACTAGTTACTACTACTATCTATAGTACCTTATTAATTACACTACTCTAGTGTATTACCTAGAGACTAATAGTAAATAGTGAATTTATAGTGAATTCGTAGCTAGCTTATATAAGTGTAGATTAGTTTAAAAAGTGTTTTTAGTACTAGGATAGTATATAAGAGTGCCTTACTCTTACTATAAGTAAGTAGTGAGTTTTTACCACCCTCTAGACTATACACTATTATAGTAAGGTAGTAAGTTATATCTATTCTTATAGTGAGTTTATTATTAATTTATTACTAGGATAAGTCCTTAATTTTATAGGGTAAGAAGATCCTAGGGGATACTAATAAAGTTATTAAGACTTTATAGGGAAAATATTATTATATTAAAGTAATAACTAAGTGTAGAGTTTATACTAATACTACTATATATATATAGCTTTTTACTATACGTATAGTATACTACTATACTAGTGTTATACACTCTTTTATAGTAAGTATAATAGGTCCTCCTTATAACTTTATAGCTAACTTATATAAGTGTCTACTAGCTTATTAGACCCTAGTAAGGTGCCTACCCTACCTAACTTTAGGTAGGAGGAGGAGGAGGAGGGAGAGGCGTAGTAGTTATAGCCTTACTATAACCTTACTCTATAAAAGTTTTTTTTTTTAAGAATTTTAGTATTTTATATTATAAGCTTACTAGTAGTTTATACTTTACTTATAGTATATTTATACTAATTTTATTTTACTAAATAAGAATTCCTAGTTTCTTTATAGTGCCCTTATATTATCTTTATAGTATTCTTATTATACCTCTATACCCTTTATATTTATATATATAACTTATATTCCTTAAGTAGTATTAGATCTATAAAGTCACTATACTTTACCTATAAGTTTTCTACTTCTTTATATCCTACCTATTTTACTTTAAATAGTCTACACTTATTATTATACTTATAGTTAATAATTTCCTTAATAATATACTTATTCTTACTCTTAATAGGAGCTTATACCTTTATTATAGTGCCTTTATATTAGTAATATAGCTTAAGGCTAGAGAGATATTAAATATATTATAAATTCTTAAAAATTCTTAAGTACTATAGTAAGTCTAGCTTATATACTCGTTTTACTATCCCTACTAGTAAGATTACTTAGAAAGGTCCTATATACCTCTCTATAAGTTTATAGTTAGGTTATATTAACTTTAGGTTCTTTATTAATAGGAGTACTTAGTCTCTTATACTAAAGTGCTTTTTTTATTATTTTAGGTTATAAAATTTTATATATCTTTTATTAGCCTCTTATAGGTGTCTTACTATATTCTTATATATGTCCTTTAGCTCTTATATGCGTTCTTATACTTAGACGTTTACTATCTATATAGTAGTAATAGTAAGGTGTGTTAGTGTATAACCTAGTAGTAATCTTATAGGGATATTACTAATTAATACCTACTAACTTATATTATATATAAACTATACTATTACTAGCT
>NW_017387329.1:274940-276034 GCF_001636725.1 Cordyceps fumosorosea ARSEF 2679 | reverse complement strand
AAGAATAAAGAAGGTTATTATATTAAGGATAAAAACCTATACACTATTTATATTATAACCTTATAGTATAAAATTAGAGGAAATAGTATAATAAAAAGAGACTCACCTAGCCTAAGTCTAATTAATATAAAGGGTAAGTAACTAGATTATAGCCTAGCTCCTATAGAATAGTTAGAAGACTATTACTAATATAAGTGCTAAAAAGAATATATAAAGAGAGGAATGAACTAATATTAATAGGATAAATAGTCACTATAATAAGTAACTAAAGAAAAAACTAAAGAATTAAAAAATAATAACTATTATTACTATTAGGACTAATTCGTTAATAGGGATCTAATAGGTCTCTATATACTATAAACGTTAATAGTACACTATATATCTTATAGTTAATATCCATACTATAAACGTTAATAGTACTATATATCTTATAGTTAATATCCTTATTAAAAGAAGAAGAATCTAGGTAATAATTAATAGTAGAGTATAAGGAAACTATATTTTACTAAAACTTATTAATAAATTATAATTACCTTAGAAAAAGAAAAATAAGCCCTACTAACTTATAAACGTAGAAGGAGAAGCTATTAAGTATAACTATAAAGTAGTGGATTAAGAAACTATATAACTTCCTATATCTATCTAAAGTATAAACTATACTCTCTCCTTAGATATTATAGAGATCTTAAAATATAATATTATATTAGGGATACTCTAGTTATAAGTAAGTAATCCCTAAGTTAACTAGAGAATAGACTAACTTTAGTAGGATCCACTAGGATGTAATTATAGAAAGAAGAGTGGTGTGACGAACGCCTATGCCGTCAGGCCACAGGGCAAAAGATTAGGGCATTGAAAGCAATTCTAGCAATCAACGTAGGCGTAATAGCAGTATATATAGCGCAGAGTAGTGCCGCCACCACGGTTTATTATAAGTGGCTAATAAGAGGCACCTTCCCTAAATTATAACTAGCCTTAAGGACTATATATAATCGCCTAAGAGCTAAAAGCTAATATAATAGAGATTCCTAAGGAATACTTAAAGTATAGTAAGCTATTTAGTAGAGAGCTAGAAATAGGACTACTAGAGTATT